>NC_056751.1:587271892-587291892 GCF_019279795.1 Protopterus annectens
TCTAAGACTTCCTGTTTGCGTAACATTTTATACATCGCTAAGAAAGCTGAGTAAGAAAGATAAATCAATGAACACAAAGACATACTTTCATGTTGCTGTCCAAAGATAACATTTTATCTGTGTAAACAAGTCAAATGTGGCAGTTTGTAAGGCTTTTAACTTTTCAGTTTTTCTTTTTTCAGTTCTGTAATGAAATTTTGGACTACGAGATGTTGAGGAACAAAAACATAAAATGCAAATGAATAAACACCCAAAGGGAGATATTTCTGACTGCAGACATTTTTGTAAGAGGATAAGGCACTTCTGTACCCCCCGATTTATATATAGCAATTCTACAGTTGCACAAACATGAAAAGGGCAAAATATCCTAGAAAAGGAATTACTGCTGACACACACACACACACACACACACACACACACACACACACACACACACACACACATTGCACCAGCAGTGATTTCCTGTGGAAAAGAACAATTGTTGTTTTCTACTTTGGTATCCTATACTTCAGGCAACTGATGCCCCAGCACCAAGATGTCAGCTACCTGTAGATACTCTATTTCTACAAATTGTTTCATTTCTCTGATTCTACTGGGAAAAGGCAAAGCATGGAAAAACTGTGTCCTTGCCTCTGATTTTGGAGAACTGGGATACTACAGACTGTAATTTAGATGTAATTTGGCACTGCACAATATTTGACAAGCTGCTAAAACAATATCTCTTATTAGAAGTAGACTGATTGACTTCAGATTACACTGAATATTTTATCAGGGTTTCAGGAAACCGGTACTTGAGACTTGACTGGTATACTTCCGTGAGGAGTCTGCCTGTCCTTCCTGAGTCCAAGTGGCTTTTACTGGGTATATCAATTTCTTCAGCATTCTAGGCACAGAGTGTATGTCCTACAATCATAAGATCAGGGGGATACTAATCTGTTTTGGCCTAAAGGCCTACATGGAATACAGACTCCAAAACTTTTAACCACTACAATGCATCCAGCTATCTAAAAGTTCTTTGAAAAGTCGTAAAGACTCTGATTCCGGGATATTAAAAGGCAATTTATTCCACAATATTGGGAAGATCTGTGTCAGGAATTTCATTCTTGTTAACTCTGAAAAAGAAGGTATAGTAAACTTTAAGCCTGTATGTTTGTATATTATTAAGCTGTTATATACTCTAAACCTAGAAGGGCTCTAATGATGTAATAATGTCATTATGTACTACCTTATATGCTAGCACAATTGTGCCTTACATGCCAATAACTTATACTATGCAAATTCAACCTAGTAGGATAATAATGGTCTGTATAGATTAAGGCAAATATAGTACATCCTCTTTGGACATCCTCAAGAAATGCTTATTCAATGTCAGTGTATCCACAAAAAAAACAATCATAATATTCCATAAGTGATCTGCACCTGTAATATTCCATTGAATTATACCAGATGGCAAACTCATTTTGCTGATATGTTTTTAGTATTTTGAACTTCTTCCAGTTTGTTGACATTAGTAGCAATGTCTTCATTAATGCTAAACTCAAAGTCTTCATATGCTGCCTTAGACAGTAAAACTCTTGTCTAGTGCAGCATACACAGAATATGAAGACTTTTCATTTGTGTGACTTTGTTGTGTTATAACACACAACTGGTGTTTCTATAATTTTCATTGGCATCAGTGTTTTTTATATCATGGTGTTTATGGCAAGTTTCTTTGTTCCTTATCACCAGCAATTTTTCATAGGGAATAGGTGAACTGGCTGAAAGCAGCACGTGGGAATTATGTTTTTTATCCATTTCTTCAAAATGTACTTTCATTGACAAAGGTCACTGTAATGAAATGGTGTCTTTCTACTCACAAGGTGCAAGGACTTTGAAACAGAATATTTTAAGAACAGAAGTGTAGCACGGACAGACCTCTGCCAAGGCCCACGGGGTAATTTGCCACCCATGAAAATGTAAGTTTTGAGTTAGACTATAGATGTAGTTTCAGCCAATTTGTGTAATCCAAAACTACATAGTAGACTTTATATTTGAACAGTCCTAGAGCATACACTTTTAACTGTTTGTCTGGCTGTTTGAGTCTTCAAGATCTTCAGAAGAAACTTTGCTGTATTGTACTTGATAATTATACGGTCCTTTACAACTCTGAACCATTTGTAAAACGACCCATTTTTCAATGATTTCAACCACATTGGCACATGACAGATGTGATAGTAACAACTTCTAAGCAGAATTACAAATTTTACAAGAGACAGTGAATTTCACTGCTCATTAACCCATACAATGCATGCATTTAAACGTTTCTTACCGTAGATGGATTTAGCACTAGGTTTGAAAACACCATTCATCTTGCTACAAAGGAAACAGAAAAGAAAATGTAAAAACTATAGTCGACTCAATACGTTCAACACTGTGCCTTTAAGTTTTGTGGCATGCTGGGCCCCCTCATTCTATACATAACAAGCAGCACTTACTCACCGGGTAGCTAAATTAATGCATAATTGAAAGAAGCCCAGCAAAATGAAAATGGTATAGCAGCCATTAGTCACCAACGTCAAAGTTAGGATTCTATAAGCCTACTTCATCTAAACAGTTACAAACAAAATTAACTGATTAAATAAAATAACTGATTATTAAACAGTTTTGGAATGAGTGCAAAAACATGCAGCTCCTAGTCCACAGACGATACTTTTAAACAGCACAATGTTTTAGTAGAACAGCTTGAAGAAATGCAGTTCTGAAACACGTTTACCAAAAAAGGTGCTGCAGAGACATACTGATTTCCCCAAATAATATATTTAATGCATTTATTGGCTTCCATAGATTACAAACACTAATGTCTACATTTTTATAGACACAAGGACTTTTACTTTCACTGTGATATTACTCCTGTCTACCTTGTTATTTAAATTAATGGATTTGGTTAAAATATGCAATACACAGAGTCCACATTTTCTCATTAGCCGCCCTAGTTATGTGTTTGTGCACTGGGTGTCATTGTTTTGTTCTGCTTTCTGGCTTTGTAATCTGTCTTTCTGTCTTTGTACCACCAAAAGTGTTCTAAGAAGTTATACCTGCAAATTGTTTTCTAGAGTTTGACACAGACTGTGCAGCTAACAAGAAGCATCTTGAGAAGACAAAAAAAACCTACCATTTTTGCAGTAGACTGTGGCCATAGAATTGGTGGATGTGACCCATAGACTGTTAACTTGATTTGCATGATTGACTGCTGACCCATAGACTGTTAAATTGATTTGCACGGTTGACTGCTGACCCTTAAACTGTTTACTTCATTTGTCAGATTCACCTCTGACCCTTAGACTGTTAAGCTGATTTGCCCGATTGACCGGTGATCACAATGCACTGTTGACTTGATTTTCCTGATTGACTGGTGACCCATGGGCTGTTAACTTGATTTGCCTGATTGACCGGTGATCACAATGCACTGTTGACTTGATTTTCCTGATTGACTGGTGACCCATGGGCTGTTAACTTGATTTGCCTGATTGACTGGTGACCCATCGACTGTTAACTTGATTTACCTGATTGACTGGTACATCTGAAAATATATCACATAAAATAACCGAAATCTTTTCAAAACCTTATGAAATATTATCATTTATTTATTTTGTTCAGTCTTTGCTAATATTTCTAAATAAGATTCATTTCGCCCATCTGTCTGCCTATTGCCATGCTGATTTGATTCTGGTAAAGTAATATGTTCAAAGTACTGAATCACAATTTTCTGGAGTAAACTTGGGTCTGCAGGACATAGTTTTAACCGTATTTACCTTCATCACACTATACATACAGCCAGCTGATCAAACCAAAACTTATATTAACAATTGCACTATGAAATTATATCCTTCTATTCTTTTGCTTGTGTGCTAACATTAGGCTAATTACATCCAGTTTAGGAGAATCTGCCTAATATTTATTGGTGCTAATGTTCAATGTTGATTCACTGTGCTAGAGATTTAGTGTTGCATTTTCATCTTCTTAATCTCTCATGTTATTATACTTGTGGCAAGTGCTGGAAATTTAACTTCCCAGATCTGTCCTGATAAAATGCCATTTTGATGCTCATTAGGATAATCCCAAGCAAGTTCCCCTAAAAGAAAACAAACAAATTGTCAACATGGGCAGTAATCCAGAATCAGTATGTCAGTGGTGATGGGGGACGTCTTGAGGGAGACCAGAAATGTAAAAAAACAAACAAACAAAAAAAAATAAAGTAAGAAAATGAAACTGCATGCTTTATTGATGTAAGAAATTAAATATATTGTCGGTAGTTGCGCTGGATATTAGTGGACTGTATACCTAACATTTACTGTATAGCATACATAAGGACCCTCATAGCTGAAACTACATGCCCCGCTGCTCAAAAATGGACATTTAAATTTTTACACCAAAAGCATTCTAGTTCCTGAGATTGGGGTGAACTTGTGAATTAAAGAAGTATACATCTGACTTCCTCACAGTCTGTTTACAAGCTAAGAAACAGACATGGAAGACCAAATGGACTTGTTAGTTTGTTTAGAAACCAAATAATCTAGAATATACTCAATAATTCTATCCTGACAAAGTAATATTTGCATTCATATCTGAATTACCAGTAAGGGATATACCCCATTGTATATCATCAAACAAATATATAAAACACAGGCAACAATCATACTTAAAAGCACTAAACAACTGCATTTAGAAGTACATAAAAATCACTGAATTTATATTTAAGCTGTTAGCACTTAAATAGAGTTTATTTAGTGCTTAAGAAGAGTTTACTTACATTACTTATTAAAAATTCAATCCACACTTAATAGTGCTTTGTGTGATATTTTACAAAAGATGAAGCATTCTGAGTTGAGTAAAAAAAAAAAAAAGGAAATTTAAATCTAAACCCAGTAACTACTCTTAGTGGATAAATGGAATGTTGTGTTAGAGACTGACAAAGACAAAAAGACTTTACGTGACATTATTAAAATAAGTAATATATTTATGTAATTATAGCTTCATCCAACTATGACCCCTTCTCAAAAGGTTTAGCATTTGATAAGTTCACATGTTTAACTATACTATAGCTAATAGTGGTACATTTAATTTTTTTGAATGAGTCACCCACAGCCACTAACTGGCTTGATAAATCCTGTGCCCAATGCAAAACCTCAGTGAACAGATGTAGAATTAAAGTCTCATTGTAGCTAACAGTATTTTGATACGGTTGCACACACACAAAACTCATGGAATCAGTTAAAATGGCTTATCTGCTTGCAGTTAACAGGAAATGTGAAGTTTAGCATGTTTATGTTTTGTGCAGTAAGGATTTTTCTCTAACCACATACTCTGATGTAGATGTGATCTTCTAGTAAGTCAGATGTGTCATTTTACTAGTTCAGTATTTTCCTAATGTGCCAATTTAAAAATATTACCTTGACAGTAAGCCTTCCTGCTAAAACAGCTTCACCGGTATATTACTTTGCCTGTTTGTGAAATTTAATGTTTTTTAATGATTTTATGCATGGCTTTTACTTTATGTCTCGGATAATGGCTGAAAATGGCCTATAAACCAACTACTTGCTTAACAAATAACTGCTATATTTGATATACTCATTTAGTTCAGAAGCAGTCATTCCTGGATTTCACTCAGTTTATAAACTGTTTGTCCTGGGCCTCCATGAATTATGTGTGGGAGCACTACAGGCATCCAAATTCCTAAGTGCTTGAAAATGACTGTCTTGAAGCCAGGGATCCATGTGCCTTGTAGTTCAGGTTGGCTGCTGCCTGTGATTAAATTTGTAAGGCAAGCAGCTGTTGGGATGGAGCTGGATGGGATTTTATGCTTAGGGAGAGGGAAGGGAGTTTTAGGTTTATGGAGCAGGAAGTGGGGTTTAGGTTTAGGGAAAGGGAAGCAACTTCAGGTTTAGGGAGGTGGGAGGAGATTTTCAGTTTAGAGGGCAGGAGGGGAGTTTTAGACTTAGGGAGTGATTAGAAAAATTTCATTTGAGGGGGTTGAAGTTTTAGGTTTTGGGAGTAATCAGAGATTTAAGAGGATGAGTGGAGGTCTAGGGTAAGGGAGTGAGGACTTGGGTTGAGAACTGTCTGGGAGTTTTAGGGTTAGGGTTTCAGTTAAGGCAGGGCAACACAGCTGTAGAGGGTCAGGAGTATGAAGGGCTATTTACAAGCAGATCAGACTAGTGATAGTTTGAGCACTTGCTTTTTTGAGCAAATGGGTCTAAGCAGGTGTGTTGCAAACTACTAGCGTACGAGCACCTGTAGTAGACCCAATATGTGCTCTTTTAACATACACAGAACCTCAGTAAACGGGTGCAGAATTCATGTCTCTTTGCAGCTAGCAGTATTGTGATACTGTCGCACATGCTGTACTTCCTTTTTGTTCACTGTGAACAATGTTAGCTTTTGAGAACAGTTTATGCCTAAAAATATCCATTTGCGATCAGCACAACTACACAGTTAAATAATTTAATACATCAGTCATCTAATCAATAATTAAGTGAAGTAATAATAATTATACACTGACATACCATTTACATTCAAAAACGAGCACTCTGATTGGTCATTCCAACCAGCGTGCCCACTATAAATTGAGAATATACCACCGGTAAAAGTCCGGCCACTAAAGTATCATTGAGCGGCCAGACTTTTTTATCTATTGGTATGTGTAGACATGCATTCGTCTGAAACTGAAATGTGTGTCATTATTTAGTGACTTTGTTCCTCATAAAATTTGTAGTTTTCCAACAAATCATTGAGTAACAAAGTCACTAAATAATGACATGCATTTCAGCTTCAGAATCTCTTTCCTTCAAACAATGCAAATCTTTCTCAAAACTTTAAGTTTATAAGCGCAACATTACCCATCCCCTGCTTTATTTACAGCTTTGCCCACATTTCTTAGAATAGGTAGGTATTTACGAGAGTAGACAAAAATACAAGAAAAATCAGGTACGTTCTACAAAACTAAAGAAACATACCTGATTTTCCTTGTATTTTCCTCATCTTATGAACATGGGAACGGAAGTCCCATATGCATACGCAGTACATCAACAAAGTAGCAGAATTGGGAAACAACAAAAAACACCATGGCACTATTATGAGACATTATTTAAGAAAAATAAGTAATATTTTTCTTAAATAATGTCATTGTATAATAGCAATGACCAACTCCTGGGTGTGGTATATTGAAGATTTACCCATGATTGGCTTTGTTTAATCACTCGGACTTCACCCTTTTCAATATACCACACCCAGTCATTGGTTATCGCTATAGTATATATTGTATAAACCTTTTTGTATTTTTTAAAGATTTTTGAGACTAAATATTTTACTATAATCAACAATTACAGGAATGTTTCACAAACTACTACAAATGCACTTTTTTTGCACAAAATATAATCAGTATCTGCTGTTTGGCTATAGAATTAAGTTAGTTGTTTAAATCTCTGTAAAGAAGATGAGAAAAAAAACATGCTAAAATTTTGATTTAACAATGAAACTGTTGTGATGAGTTGTTTCAACACACACAGTAGTTGCATAATTTGGGAAGCTTTCAACATTTTGACACATTTCAGTACAGGTAATCTTTTTCCAAGTATTTAATCAATGTGACATCTCTTATTTTGCAGCTTCCACCCCAAACATTTTTCAAGAATTTTACGCTGTACAAAAAAGAGTTTAGCAATTCCAGCATGTAATTATATATACTGCAAGCAGGGTATGGCTGGTTTCTAGGCACCATCCTTAAAACAGATGCTGTCAAGTGTGTTTGTCATAGACAGACTGCAACTTTACAGGTTATGGAGAGCAGCTGTCTTGCTATAGTTTTTGGTTAGATATCCAGTAATTTATAATGCAAGTGATTTAGTCTGAAGACGCCATAAAGAAAATACATAGCTGCTTATTTTTATTTATTTTACAAGTGAGCTGCACCACAAACAACTTTTTTAATAGATACAAAGTAATTCAAAATAGAAGTACAATGCACATAACATCATGAGACCATCTTAAAGGGTACAGAAAAACATTATAACTTAATATTGTCCAGTAAGAAAGCAACACTTTACACAATACTAAGTTGCTAAGTGCAGATCTTGGAATAACACATCTAAATAATAACACATTATGGCATACTATAAGAGAAACAACACTTCTAGTTTGAAATAAGTTTTAAATTGATCACAAAATATAGAAAGTTTGGTTCCCTGTCTTGAGTCCACTTACTAATGAATTTCAGGTTAATGTCTGTCTTACAGAAAAGGCATTCTCTGTATGAGATAATGAATAATATAGCACCTTAAGAGCGTGCTGAAAGGTTTTGATGGTTACTAGGTGACTGAAGCAACTGTAGTGTTCTAGGTGAATAATTTTAAAATGAAGAGTGCTAAGAATTAAGTTAAATCTTTGATTAATGGAAAATCACCCTATTCTGATTACATTGGTGTAATTGCACTGCCTCTTAGGCACCCCAGTGATATATATGCAGATTGTTTTCTGCATGATATGAAGCGGTGTCTTGGGACTGAAATACAAAGTCCTGTTATACACAATATTGGATCTTTACATTGTTAGTAACAGTAACAGTAATAGTAAGTCATGGTCTAAATCAATGGTGACCTGTGAAATCATCTAACTGCACTTTAAGGGAAGACAGGCGTGTTGCCTTTCTAATTGCCTTGGGTGACATTTTATAGCTCATAACCTACATAGAGAATTTTTTATTCTTAGTTAGAGATGTGCAGCAAGCCATTTTTTGTTACTAGTATTTATGCATGGTCCACAAATGGCAGGTTAACAGTTACAGCTATGATACTAATGTGAAAACAAATACCTTAATAACAGTTCCCGTTTTAGTCTACAATAGACTAACTATAAATTTAGTCCTTGTGGTCTCCTAACACAGGACATATTCTTGTTAGTTATAATCATTTGAGTAAAGATGCGTCAGGTTTGCTCCAGCTTCGTAACATCTGATACAGTCTACATGTAGTGTGATGATTTGTATTCCATATATGGTCTAATCTGAGCAACATACATTGGCAGCAAGACCCCAGAAGTCCATGAAGTACCATTCTTACAAATTAATTTATTATACTTACATCATTTTTATTTGTGTGTTGGATAAGTAACAGTTGTAGACAATAATTTTATCTTTATAAAAATCAGTGTAATTATGGTTACTTAGTGTCAGTTTGAAAACTGCAATACTTTGTTTTCTTAATGTAAGAGCAAGTTATGATGCATCCTAATAACTCATTTCTATCTTTGAAAGAAAAGAATGGTTTGACTTATAAGCTGTAGAACTTATCAGCACCTTATAGTTCATAGGCCACAGATTCATATAAGTTGGTGGGTGGGGCACCACCCTATCACTCAACTCTTCCCTACAGTTCTGTCATTTATGTGTAGAGGAAACAAAAGAGGTCCCACTACTGAGTCCTGGGGAATGTCAGATTTTCTTAACTATAGCTGGGGCTGGTCCTGTTTAGTGGTCAGTCTAAAGCACCAGTTCTGAAGTTAGTTAAAGAACTAATTTATGCAAGAATGGCTGAGACCACAAAGGGAGATTTTTTTGACAGCACAATGTGGCTAACTGAATTAATTCTGAAGAATTCTAAAATTATGAAAACATTATATGTCTGGCATTGAACCACTGAACTATAACCCTATTTCTTTAGCCTAGCTTCACATGCACTGGTTCACCAATATTCCCTTCCACAATACCCATATACATCAAAAAAGTAATTAAATAGTAGGTAAAATAGCTCTTAAGTTAGGTAACCAACAAAAAATAAATGCCATCCTATACCCAGAAGGTTGCTCATTGACATTTTAAAGGTGCATTGTGAAAAGTAAAAGTGCATGTTTTATTTCCTTTTTTTACTCCTGTCTGTTCATGTGACCATAAAATACTTCCCTATGTATCCCAGCCCTCTAACTACTTACTGATGTTGCACTTCATACTCTGTAATTTTATTCCTAGCAAAACAGAATAGCTATTTAGCTCACAGCTTCAAACAAGAGATGGGGCCATTATCATAAGCACTTATCTTTTTAAGCCAAGAATGAAAGAATACAACAGTGTAGTAATCAGTGAGTAGTAATCAGCTTGTCTTAGCATATCTTCATCTTGAAAGATGTCAGATTCATAACTGAAAATTGATCTGAAATATCTTAGTTATCAGGACAGACTGGAAGCCCTAGCTTTGTAATCAGTCTTTTACAGATTCCTCACTTGAGATATGAAGCTATCCTTTCAAGCCATGAAAGATCTAAACCTCTTCTGACCTGCTATTCCTTCACAGAACAAATACTATGTACAGGAAAGACATTACAATAAAACCCTATCATTCCTACTTAGTATACATGACATTTTTTGAGTGTGTATTTCCAGCTTTTGTCTTACATGCACCCAACAATGTTTGGCAGGCTGATCTTTTACACAGTTATATTTTCTCATCTCCATTTGAACTTATATCACATTATTCAAGATATTGCTTTAATGAAAACCCACAAACAAAAAAAACAAGTGCATTTTTCAGAACACCCCATCCCCAATACCTTAGAACAAACACTCAAAGATATGTGCATTTTTAACAAATGATGGTTAACCTTCCAAATAGGAACAATTGCCCCGAATCGATAGCTGCACCCACAGGCATAACCTAATCTAAAATTAAGGTTACTTATGCTAAAGTGCAAGTTACAGCCTGTGCTCCCACTTACACTGATTGCTCTCTGTTCTTTTCTTACTTCCATTCCCCTCCCAGATGTGAAAAACAGGTCGTATGCTTTCAGAATTACTTTTAACTCAAAGGAAAAGTGCACTGGTTTATCTTTAAATAAAACTAAATTGTGCACTTTTCTATTAAACGCATAAAATTATTAAAACTGCTGGGGAGGTTACTGTCTCATATTTACTTCCCATAATTTCAAACTTTATTTTTCACTAAACTGCTTGCCATTGTACCTTTAAATTTTGGATTTATATCAGCAAAGAAAGCTCAGAACAACCTGTCCTCATATAAAACTAATCAGCAAATGAAAACAAAAAAAAAAAAGAAAAGAAAAGCAGCTAACAACTTGCAGGTTCACGATGGAATCTTTGTAAATTTCCCTCAGTAGAGAATGTACAAAATTCCCCTGGCTAACTGCCTTCAGCTGCAGACATCTTGTCTCTCACTGAGAAAATTTGCTAATGAAAAAAAATTATATCTTTGTAGATGCAAAACACTTAGTTTTATCATTTTGCCTTATTTTTCAAACGCAAAAGCCTTGTTTATAGCTTAGGACAGGGGCATCAATATAGACATCTACCCTAGTAAAAACATTGGAAATTAGCATGTTATTCTACATATAGCATAATTAGTATACTTTTACACTCTGCCCCCTGCTTTTTGCTAAATAGCTGCAAGATCATTCCCAGTCGGTATTTTCTCTTCACATTTTCTAGCTGATTTTCTTTCAGGTTCTCCAAATTTCTTCTTTTCTGGCATCCAGTCAGTGTACTTACTTGCCAGTTACTGAATTTTACCCAAAAACAGTTTCAATGGCACTCTTTTTTTTCTAAGATTCTGTTTTCACACTGAGAAAGATGAAATTAATCTGTCGATCAGTGTACAGCCATCTTTGAAGTCTATCTTTTTTCCATCGTTATCATTTTACCAGGCTACCAAAAGTATAAGACCTGTTTCTTCTCATATCAACTCACAAGCTGAACCAAAACAATTGTCAATATACTATATCAGCATGAACAAGGTAATCTATAAGACTTTTCAAGACACAGCAATCTCTTGCAAAATCCATTCCATTTCTTAATCATCGTTTCCACAAAACCAAACCAGTCATTTCCTTTTTCACTTTCTAAAATCACACCAAGGTACATTGTTCTCCTCCATATTTTGTCTTCCAAAGTGATTTACTTCTCTTCGCTATAGATTATTTGACTGCTTTGTTCCACTGACTTACTTTGCACATTCACAGCTCCTTGCTGAAATGGCATCACAGTATCATGTTGCTCTTTTAAACATTCACTAGAATAATTACCTGAGATTTGGCTCCCTATTGAAATGTTGGCACTTGAAATGCAGAGTGTTGACAAGTCCAAAAGAAAGATGAAAACACAGGAGAAGAGCGAATTTCAAAAAATGCTCTTAAAACTTCTTTTTGTGGAGGTGGTGGGGGTGGAGGTTGGGGGCAAGCACCCCTTGTACCCCCACACCCCTGATCTTATATATACCAACTCCGAGATTGCCATATCGCAGAGAAAAGGGAATATTCTAAGAAACTGCATCTCGGACTTAGAATATGGAAATACAGTATTTCAGGAATTCAGTCTCTGTATTTTGTGACACTCTCTAGCAAATCCTGACATTTCAAATTGTTACAGATGATTCAAGCTAATTAGCAAATTGATTCAAAAGTGCAGATGCCACATTCATCTGTGGCCTGGCTGCTTTCAGAGGACCTATCATACCAGATTTTCATAGTTGTATTATCATTCAACAATTACTTTCTTTAGTGGGTTGGTGTCCCCCACATTTGGTCTTTTTCCCATAAAACATCTCCTTGTCACTTTTCCCAAAATCTGAAGCCATCCTTCTACAGAAGACAAATTACCACAATCCTGTGCCAAACCTGCACAGAAAAACGCATTTTAAATGTTAAAGATGCACTTCTACTTGTTATACTTGTCAGAACAGTGTAAGCCAGTCATCGACCTTACAAAGCACTGGGCAATCTCTTATAAATTGTGTGTGTGTGTGTGTGTGTGTGTGTGTGTGTGTGTGTATGTGTGTGTGTGTGTTGGTGGTGGGTATTCAGCTGCCCAGCCTTTGACTCTTAAAAGGAGGGAGCATATGCCCCTGCACGATCTGTTTCAACATACCCCTGGATTTTCTCTATATGACAAACCAAACAAGAAAATACTTTTATTCAGTAAAATGTATTTTTGTCCGTACCCATCAAAATGCCCACTACTGCCACAAATTAAAATTCTTACATTTATCATCTTACATAAAATATAACATCCCTTAGGAATATACAAGTCATGATATGGCAATTAGCCCCATTTTAACTGTACAATTATAGCTGAAAGGTGTTCAGCTGGACTTTCCTTTTCCAAATAAGTCACTCCCAGAAGTGCTCTGGGAGAAGTTGGTAAGATATCCCATCATGCATTGCACAACTTAATGGAAACTAAGATAATTGTGATGAAAGACATAGTAATGCTACCACATAGATGCCACATTTCTTGCCTTACTTCCTTCTTCCTCAATTAATTTTACAGGCAGCGATTTCCTCTTTCCTCTATTAATTAATTCTAGTTAGAGACATGGACTATTTTCCATTGCCTTTCCCTCCCTGCACTAATTACATATGCAGTACCCCTTTTTCTGCACTAATATGCTTATTTATTAATCACAGTCTGATATCATCATTACTTGATGTATAATGTCAAACCTTTCCTTTATTCTCAAATAAACTTTCTTATGGCTGTATTCCACACATACTTGCCTTTTGATTACATATTTTGTTTTCTTTATCTACCCACTGCTTGCCAACCTTTGATCATCTATGACAAATTGGCCCATTTGTTCTCAATATGGTAAAAGCAGATTGTGGAGACCATCATTTAGTAGCCATCATGGGGTTTTCCTGTTAAGGACCTAGGTCCATCCCTTGGTGATTGATGTAGGTGCATACATCACTGTGAGGGCCTACTATGTGTTCCCACCCACAAATATAATCTGAATATAAACTGTATTCTTCATAGGCTTTAAATGTGAGAATGTAACTTGTATGTTAATACAATATGTTTGTGCATATACTGTAACTTGCTTGTCTTTATCTGTTTGTAAGTTTGGAGCTTTTCTCCCCGGGCCTCCACTGAAAATGGACATGTATCCAGTCGGACTATCCCGGTCAACAAATGTAAAATAAATAAAAATAAATAAATAATAATGAGAGCTGCATCATCAACTTGGTAGGCCAAGCTTATGTCTCTGATTGCAGCAATTATTTCTGCAAGCCATCACATACATGTGATGAAATGCTACTCTCCCAGCAATTCCTCGTCCTAGGGGAGGTAAGCTGGCACCTCCCTCCTACCCTCCTTTGTCTTGCTCTTTTAGTACCTGTGGTGCTAGTTAAACTTGGCCCATCTGGGTTGCTGTCAGGCCTTTATCCCCCAATGGTTTTACCTGCATTTGGAAGCCTGGCTTGGAGCCCATCTTCCACACAAGTCTTAATAAAAAATAGTTGGAACGTTATATATGACATTCATACATACAATGGCTGTTTTTTTGTTTTTTTTTTGAGGGGGGTTGGTTTTATTAAGGACTTGCTGTATTTATTCTCTAGCTGGATTCTGGCACAAGAGAGTCTATGGGACTAGCCTTCCTACAAGACTAGCAAAAATAAAAGTTAAAATGTAAATAATAAATAAAAGCTGACTAATAGGATGATAGAATGGTGTATGGAGTGGTGCTGCAGATACATGGTGCACAATAAAAGCAAATGAACAAAAGTATGTAAGTGGTTATTAACAACAGCATTTAATACACAGGGAAAACCAACATCCTGAGACACAATGGTGAAATAAGTGATACTGGTCTTCCATTTTAAGAACATGCTTTGGTCAACATCTGACTAACCACAAAGACTGTTCACTTTGCTTGCTGCAGGAGACTGTTATTGAACGTATGACAATATTGGGAACAAGCAGCAGCAAACCTGGACAAAGCAAACGTAATTGGAGGACAAAGGCCTAAAATCCAAGGACACTTTTTATATTACTCTAATTCTCTTAAAAAGTTGAAAGAACAGCAGGTTTTGCATCAACAACATGCATTTTACAAACAATAAGATATAGGAAATTTATAATGTCTGGCATTATTGACTGACTGTAATCCTTAGAAATTTACCCCCAAAACTGAACATTTTATGAGGGATAGGACAAAATATGAGACAAAATCAGGGGCATTCTGCAAAATAGGTGACAGCTGAGATGTATGAGCAGCACAGAAAGCTATTTTGCAGATGTGAAGAGGACTCCTTCATGGTCCTCAACCATATCTGGAAAATATGTTATATAAGTCTCTTTCCTAAGAAACGCTATACACTAGTATAGATATTTATGATAGTTATTTATTATATTATTTATTATATTATTATATATATTTATTGTATTTATTATATTTATATTTATATATTTTTATATATTTACTATATTTGTTAATATGTTTTAATGATAATTATATTTAATATTTTAACATTTTATAATTAATAATTTATTTTTATAACTTATCCATTTTAATGAAATAATTGTCTGCACCATTTGACAACATAGCACTTGAATATAACTGAATTTAACATCAGGTTGTATCTATTCTGGTATGACTGGCTCTGAGTATAAGTGATGGTAATAACTTTGCCAGTTTTTTAGTAGTATTTCTAAAAATGTAAATAAGGGAGTAACACCCCCTTTTTTCATTCTTTCTTGTTTATTTCTTCATGTTTCATGTTTTATTTTTAACTTCTAAATGCTTGAAATGATTAGTTCCCCTTGCTAGTTCACCGTAAAAGACAGAATACATGTATTTTACTGTCTTTAAATGTACTTTTTAATGATGTCTATTTTTTAGAACTTAGGAATTGTCTTGTTTTTAAAATTTTTTTATTTTGATTAGCAGTGACGAGAACTGGTTGTAATTAATTAACCAATGAAGGAGTTAATAATTACTTTTCACATTCACTATTTAAACGTACCATGAATAACAATTTTTTGTCTTCTGAGGAAGTTGCTGCAACCTAAAGCGACGAAAAGTGTATGTGTATCCTGCACACTTTAAGACTTTTGGATTACTGTGAATAAAGTGGTTTGTGTATAGGAGCGCTTTCTTTTGTTTGGCTCAACTTTCGCTAGTTTGGATTTCTGTGTTGGTCGATAGTTTTGAGTTAGTGAGAAATTCTTTGAGAAAGGAATTAAATACATAAAGTTTAGATATTGTTTTGACTGAATCTGGGATAGAATTCCATAGTTTGACTACGCAGTGTGAGTGCAGACTTTGTCCCATACTTTTTTGGTTTATAGATCTCAAGCAGGTTTTTGTCTAGAACATGCAGAGGATGATTTTGGAGATAGTAATGAACTACTGAGGAGAAAGAAGGGCAAGTAGAGGAGTTATTGTATGGGGTACAAGAAGCTGTGCATGGGCTAGCTGATGTGAGATTTCTAACCACCTGAGAGCATGTAATTCAGGGCAACCAACAATGAGCTTCACGTGGCAGATTAACTGCAAAGCTAGCTATCTTATTATAACATTGCTCCAGCTGTGATTTAAAAAACATCTGGTTGTTAAGTCAACATAATTGAACCATAGAGAAGAGTGTGTAAAAGACAAAAGCTAGGTATGGTCATTCTAGGAGGAGTAAGGAATTTTTTTTTCTGATCTATACTGCTGACCTAGGTTTTTTTACACGGTTTTGTATCTGAAGATAAAAGTTTAAGTTGTCATCTATGCTGACTCCAAGCAAATTGGTATGGGTAACTAATTCAATAGCTGCATTGTTTAGAGAAGTAATGTGGAAGTTACTTTTAGCTTTGGCATGGGACTTAGAAAAATAGCCGTAGTTTAGTCTTTTTGGGATTGAGTAAAAGTTGGTTTTGATGTAGCTGCAGTTCGACTGAGTTGAAGGCATTATTTGTCATTGGATTGTTGTTGTAGTGGGATGTCAGATGAGCAGATGAGAGCTGAGTCATCTACATACTGAATAATAGCATGTTTGCTGAGAGGAGCTCTAACAGGTTATTGATTAAAACGTTAAAGACTAGTGGACCGAGAACAGAGCCTTGTGGAACATCTATTTTAATTAGGAGAAAAGAAGAGAGATAGAAAAGCCATTTTGATTGATATCTTTTGGTTAGGTAGTCAGAGAGGCATATAAGAGTTGGTTCAGAAAGGTGTATAGAGGACATTTGAGTCAGACATTTCTCATGTGATATTGTGTCAAAGGCTTTTGAGAGATCGAGAAAAAAAACAAGAGAGACATACTTTCCTTTGTCTCTAGTTTTCTTAAATTGTGTTGGAAAAGCTGAGGAGAGGTGTAGTGGTGCTATGGCCTGGTCAGAAACCATGTTGTGTTGGTGTTAGATCATTTTCTAAGAAGTACTAAATATGTTGTTTGTGAATACACTTTTCCAGGATATTATAAGGGGAGGGGGCAGGATGGCAATTGGCCTAAAGTTAGAGATTTTGGAAGAGTTGCCAACTTTATGGAGGGGAATATTTTCCAAAGGGCAGGGTCACGGGAATCCTGAATAGATCTCTTGATGAAAAGGAGCTTAAGATACATAGCAGGGAGATCATGAACAGGAGGAAAAGAGAGTTTCAGTTTCTTTAGTAGCTGTCTAGCATATGATATGGAGACAGACTGGAGATTAAAAGCAGAGATGTCAGGGCTAGTAGAGTTTTGTGGGTGATTATATGGTTGGGGTGAGCTGAAGGTTGGAGAGGTTATGATGTCAAAGAAGAATGTGTTAAATTTGGTAGCTGTTTCTTAGGAGGGGTAAATCTGGATAGGGGTTTAATGAGGAAGGAGAGCCTGAAGAATTTTCTCAATTGAACTTCAGAATTTCTTTGTTTTTTTTTCGTGATTATCTTGTGGGTCTGTGTAATACATTTTTTGTAAATTAAATTAAAGTAAAGTAAATTTGGTTCTTGGTGAGGTTACACAACTCTTTATATAGATGTAAAGGGTTGAGGGATTTTGTCTTTCTGACATTGTTTCCATGCTTTGTGATATTTTTGGATGAAGTTCTGTTCCAATGAGTCAGGCATGGCATTTGACTAGTGTTTAATCTTTTATTTCTGGTAGGTGTAAAAGGGTATTTAAAGTATTCATGAATATATTGTTGAACACATTTACGGGTTTCATCTAGGATTTGGTTTTAAGTGGAAGCCAGTTAAATGATTTTAATAAATTATCGAGAGTGTCAGAATGAAAGTTAAAAAGATTTTTTATAGTTACATATTGATTTTTTAGCTGGTGGGTAATTTCTTTATTGGTGAATATAGGGTGATGGTCACTAAGGGAATCAGACAGTAACCCTGAGTTAGCATACTTCCTGTAGACAGAGACAAATATCCTGTTGAGGAAAGAATTTTTATGATTCGATTTGCTGAGTCAAGAAGGAGAAGAGATTAGCTGTTTGAACCCACACAAGTTAAGATTTTCAGTTGGGGTGTAGATTTCACAGGTAACCAGTCAATGTTAATGTCACCTATGGTAATGGCTTCAGTAGTAACATTTGTGGTTATCTAGAAAGGAGTTTCTTCTAATCAGCTAATATTATTACTTGGTGGTATGTAGAGGTTAAATATAGATAGCTTCCTATGTTTCTTAACACTGAGTTGAGAGACAAGAAGTTCTGCATTTTGAAAGGTTGGTATGTTAGTTTTGTGGGCTTGATAAAGTTATACAGTTATTTGTGTACTTTGCCACATCAAATTATGTAGCCAGGGAATAGAATTTCAGAATCTTTTATATGGAGTTTTAGCCATGTTTCAGTAATGACAATAACATCTAATGAGTATTGAAGAAGCCATGCTTATTATAGGTCTGTAACTTTGTTTAGAATATATGAATGTTAATGGTGGTAAGAGATGGTTTGTGGGTGTTATACAGGAGTTGGGGGCAGAGGGAGGACTGGATGAGGCGGAGGGGCCAAGTTTGGAATGAATGTCACCACAGAGAGTTATTTTAGAGAAGAGCAGATTGGGATTAGTTGCTTTTTTATGAATTTATTCCAGGTTATATCAAAATGAACTGAATGGTTAGATGTTTTGTATTTGCGAAGGTGAATGGATTAGACATGAAAGACATTTGAGGAAATCGGGTTTAGGCAGAGTATAGGTCTAGGTATGGTGGCAGGTATGGGTGAGTGTGAGTCCACCATAGTAGGTAGTAAGATGATATAAAAAGAATAGCAGAGATGTGAAGATACACAAGTGAAACATGATATATAGAGGGGACTATGAAGTAGTCAAGGGGACATTATAATTGAATGAAAAGGAGAGCTCTAGAGACCTAATTTTCCCTGTGATATTGACAAAGAAGGTCTGGTAATAAAATTGTGCCTGGTCTTCATTTGAGGTGTGTATGTGTGTGTGTGTGTGTGTGTGTGTGTGTGTGTGTGTGTGTGTGTGTGTGTGTGTGTGTGTGTGCGTGCGCGTGTGTGTGTGCGCGCGCACGTGTGTGTGTGTCTCTGTGTGTGTGTGTGTGTCTGTGTGTTTGTGTCTGTCTGTGTCTGTTTGTGTGTGTGTGTGTGTGTGTGTGTCTGTGTGTGTGTGTGTATGTGTCTGTCTGTGTGCGTGTGCATGTGTGCGTGCGTCCGTGTGTGCATATGTGTGCGTGTGTGTGTGTCTCTTTCAATAAAAACAAATGATAAGTAAACAAGATGAACACGTGGATGTAACTTGAAGATAAATAGTAGAAGCTTTCAAGGAAACTATGAAACAGTATTTTTATGGAAAAGGTGTGGGAACAACAGTCCTAATGATGTGGGGACATCAAAAACAGTGGAAGAATTCACCAGTGCATTGGAAAGGCATAAGGGAACTCTTGTTCTCAGTGGAAAAAAAGAAACAAAGGCAGGTCAAACAGTTCTTATCTGACATTAACATCTATGCTGTAGTAGTAGTAGCAGTAGTGGCAGTAGTAGAAGCAGTAGTTTAATTTGTATTATGTTAAATTTGCTTGTGTTACTTCCTATGGAACTTTTCTCCCTGTCCTCTGCTGAAAATGGACATGTATCCAGTCATTCTATCTCAGTCAACAAATGTCTGGGCAGAATAAGCTTGATCTTTTAGACAAAGGGATGAAGAAGGCCTTGTTAATGAGGTTGATAGAGCACTACCTCAGGGTGGGGTTGCTGGATGTAGACAGCAGACACATAATTAAAACACATAATCTTGTCGTATTAC
>NC_056751.1:587296892-587324392 GCF_019279795.1 Protopterus annectens
GTCTGAGCAAGGTGTTTGTCCTGCTTCCCAACTTATCTAATATGTGCTAACCTTAATGCTGCCCATGTCCCTAACCGCAACCATATTCTCTACCTTATTAAAAGACCTTTCCCTGACACGATCTTTTTTTTAGACAAATTGTGCCTGATGTTAGTGTTACAGTTTTGGTGAAGTAATTGTAAAAGGAAACAGTTTTCTTTTTTCAATCACTTGGGTAATCAGTGCTTTTGTTTTTTCGGTAAGCATGTTTTTTTGGTACGCTTGCAACATAAATAAATAAACATGTATTAGCTTCAAGGCATCACTCCAGGTGTTCCCTTCTCTCCCTCTTATCCACCTTTATTTCTTACAGTCTAACCTGCCCTTTACTAACAACCTTTTCTTTTTGTAGTTTCTCTTACATTTCTACCACACACGCTGTTCTGCTTCTCTTCTAACTGTATATAACAAAACATTTTATTCAGGTAAAACTGGCAATCTGTACCATACTGTATATAGTTGTAGTTTGTAGCTTTGCTGTTGTGCCTCAGGTCAAAGCTGATAGTTATCATGACATCAGTCTACTCACAGAGTGAACAAGTTATAAAAAGTGTATAAACAATTTTTACTTTTTAAAGTTCATTAGAGGAATACTTCAGTGTAATAAAAACTGCTTAGCATGCAAGACTGGTCATTTTATGTAATAGATATGGCATGCCTAGTTAGTTAATTATTTGAATTAACTGGGGCAAACCACTGATCACAAAAGACCAATTTCAGTCTCAGCCTAGAGACAGATAAACAAGGAAAGCAAAGAACCAAAATGTGTATACTTAATGTTACGGTAAGGTAATTATGATGAGTTTACATTATAGAAAGAAGCAATCACTATACAATTTGAAGAGGAGTAGTCACACTTGTAGGAATATAGAAAAGTGAGTGATATATATATATATATATATATATATATATATATATATATATATATCTACACACACACACACACACACACACACACACACACACACACACACACACACACACACACACACACACACACACACACACACACGTATGCATGGTTCCTGGTAACTTTGTTGAACATCTGTTTAATCGAAACAATTTGTTCAACAGGCGTGCAAAATCAACAATTTCTGGAGTTAGAATATATAATTAGCACTGGGTGGGGGGATGTAGGGGGTTTCCCCCTGTAAAAAAATCTGCTTTCTTTCTGTTTTTTTAAAGGTTTGCATGTGCTGAGATCAATTCTCAGTGGATGCGCACTAGTGTATTGATGTGCATAATACTGATCAATTTGTTTCGACATTATGCACTTCGACATAAATGATATTAGATCATCTAGAAATCTAGTTTATCTAGAAAACCCAACAGCAAAGAAGGCTCCATTTTCAGATCTTTATTGAAAGTAATCATGATGAGCGCTTTTGTCAATTACAGGACTTCTTCAGGTGAAGCAGTAGTAACAGGTTTTTTAAACGCTGTAGGAAGGGGGCAGTGGGGTAGGAGATTGGCATAATTGGACTCAAGGTAGGGGTGTGTCAATGTGGTAGAATTTTGCAGCAGAGATCATTAAAGTCTACAGATTTTACCTTCTGTCTTTGATGATGTGATTATATTTTCCCATCATTATCATTCTTTAATTTTAAATGTATTATCCCAAATTCTTATTTTCAGAAGCAAGAATAAATGACCTTATGTGATCAAGGGTACCAGACATGTAGGGTGTTGGGGGGTGAGCTACCCTCCACCTTAAAAAAAGACCGACTGTGCTCTTTACTCCTAGCATATCTGTATTATCAAAAAAAAAAAACATATGTCAGCGGTCATGTCTGCATAAGATAGCAGGCTTGTGGCCCTTGGACACTGTCTGTTCTGAAGAGGGAAGCCAGTCAGATCCTGGCTTCAGTGCTTGTGTTTCTGTGACTGTGTGTGTGTGTGTGCTATTATGTGTGAAAGTGTGCATGAGTAAACAGTTACGAGTGTGCACGGTTGCGTATGTGCAAACATGTGCGTGTGTGTGCATGCGTGTGTATGTATGGGTATCAAATGGCCAGTCTGCCTAAAAATGAGCCAATAATGCAGTAATTATATAGAATAATGTCTGGTGAGACTGAAGGAAAGACAGTGCAGGCTGTTTAGGAAGCAGAACCATGTCATTTTAATAAGCCTTGCAAATCTATCTCAAGGAACTACTAAAAATCAAAGAATTCAAGAAAAGAAAAAATGATGCCCTGGTAGTATAGCTTTATTGCCATTATACCAAAGCTAGTTTCTCACAGTAAAACTGGCACAGTCAATAGCTTCCAAGTAGTTTTGTAAACCACAGTGAATAACTAGGATACCAAACAACAGTTTCCCTAATACCTTGCATGAACGCAGATGAATGCTTTAAGAAGTTGACTTGAAAAAGTGCAAGAGGTTTCAAGCATGAATGAGTCTGCTATATTCATTGTTTATTTATATAACTTCATGAAGTGGGGTAATTAATATGCAGATTATAAGGTCAGCGAAAGTTTTTTCCTGGGACTTTCTCCTGTGCAACATTGGTTCACATTGCCTCTTTTGACTCATTTTTTTTCTAAGAGGAGATGCCCGATCTTGATTTCAATGCATGTTTTTGTGTGTGTGTGTGTGTGTGTGTGTGTGTGTGTGTGTGTGTGTGTGTGTGTGTGTGTGTGTGTGTGTGTATGCATGTGTCTGTGGTGCATGAATATGTGCATTTATGCATAACTGCATCAATGTGCGAATGTGCATGTATGCAAATGTACACGTGTGTGTGTGTGTGTGTGTGTGTGTGTGTGTGTGTGTGTGTGTGTGCATATGTGTATGTGTGCACATGTGCGCGAGCACATGGATGTACAAGTCTCTTCCAAAATTAATACGTCTCAACTGTCCCGATTTAGCAAGATGTCCTTGATTTTGTTCTCATATTTTTGTCCTGTCCCCTTAAAAAATGTTTGATTTTCTGGTTGATCATCAATGAATTCATGACAATTCTGTAATACTAGACTTAAAGTTTCATACTTGTCCAGAAACTACATGCTGATGCAAACCTACTGTTCTGTTAACTTTTTAACTGTATTACAATAATACTTAAAAAAATTTCCCTGAGTTTGCTTCCCCTCCCACTATTTTTTTTGCTATGTCCAGAGTTCTTAAGTAAAGCTGAGATGTATGCGGGGAACAGTACCCCTCATCTCTAACTGATTTTTCAGAAAATTCTCTAAATTTTGCCTGACATTATTTGTCATCCCTGATTTTCTGGTAAATCACTGAGGATTACAAACAAGTGAGTAATACCAGACATCAGAGCTTCAGTTTTAGTTAGTGTTCAGAAAATGCAGGTTGATGCAAAACCTGTTGTTCCATTAACTTTTTTAAGTGAATTAGAATAATATTCAAAATTTCCAAGAGTACCTATCTAATCATCAAGGCTTGTCTTAAGGCAAGCAAGAGTATCACTTTATTTTTATATAACATATTTCAGAGAAGGAGGGAAAATGATAGTTTCATAGGTAATTACTAGGCTAAGGGTCCTAGTGATAGTTTCATAGGTAATTACTAGGCTAAGGGTCCTAGTGATAGCCTTATAGTTAATTACTAGGCTAAGGGTCCTAGTGATAGTTTCATAGGTAATTACTAGGCTAAGGGTCCTAGGTGATAGTTTCTTAGGTAATTACTAGGCTAAGGGTCCTAGTGATAGTTTCATAGGTAATTACTAGGCTAAGGGTCCTAGTGATAGTTTCATAGGTAATTATTAGGCTAAGGGTCCTAGTGATAGTTTCATAGGTAATTACTAGGCTAAGGGTCCTAGTGATAGTTTCATAGGTAATTACTAGGCTAAGGGTCCTAGTGATAGTTTCATAGGTAATTACTAGGCTAAGGGTCCTAGTGATACTTTCATATGTAATTACTAGGCTAAAGGTCCTAGTGATAGTTTCATAAGTAATTACTAGGCTAAGGGTCCTAGCAGGGGCCATTTTAAGTACAGCCTTGCTTCTCTAAATGCTATTTCGTGTTTTGGAACCTCGGGGGAATTTTAAGGGCTGGATATAGGCTCACACATGGGTGGTGAAGCATTTACAGGCTGCCTCTGTCCAGAAGAGACATAGGTGCCAGAACAGGGGTAAACTTCTGATTCCCCATCCCCTGTTCCAAGTTAGGCTAGAACTGAGTTATAGAAGAACTCTGATTTACATGGATGGGAAACCTGTTACAGAGTCTCCAGGGCACATACTTGTCCCCTCCATCATGTCCTATTTATGTTGCAGGTGAAGTTTAAATTCCTAGATTAAGTAATTCTGATGCTATTTGTTTTATGTATGTACAACAGGTCCATCAGGATGGGATCAGAAGATGGTTTGTAAGCCAGACATAGATTGCTTTGCAGAAGTCAGTAGGAGACCAAATACAGGTATAGAGCTTTGATGTGATCCACATAGGACTTGCTGTTTACATACTGCATTCTTCTTGTAAGAAACCTTTGTGGGTGCTCTAGTTACCAAAGGGTACATCGTACTTAAAGATTGGTCTGATGAGGGCTGAGTGCAGTGGTACAATAACATAGATACCATACCTTTACTTATAAGCTGTGCAGTATAAAATGATTTTCTCATCACCATGGACTCATGGTAATCAAAGGCCAGATTACTGTCTACTTGAATTCCCAAATCCCTGACCACTGGGTCTGCTTTTAGTGGTGAATTATCAGTGTGCCAATTTGCATGGGTGGTCTTTCCAAAGGATACTATTAAGCATTTCTTTGCATGAAGTTTTAAACCATAGCTTTGGTACCAGTTATTTGTCTGTATCAGCCCTTTTTGGAAGATATTTTGTGTCTTTGGGGGATTCTATGACTACACCTTGCTTGCAGTCTTCTGCAAAATGGATCTGCCAGAGGCTTTTAACATCAGCCTTGACCTCAGAGAAATAGATGTCAAAAAGGAGAGCCCCCAGCACCAAGGCATGAGGGACTCTACCAGTGACTGGCCTCTTTATGAGGTAAGAATTCCTTATTCTAACTTTCTGGCTCCTATCTGTGAACCAGTCAACTATCTATTGGATGACATATGGGTTTATGTCTAATTTTGTGAGTTGATCTGCAAAGCCCAAATCAGGTATTCTGTTGAAAGCTTTGGACAAATCAGGGTAGACATTATTCATCATTTTGCCCTCATTCATAGTTTCAATGATCTTCTCAAAGAAGTCGACCAGATAAAACTGGGTTGGACCAAAGGTCTAAAGGTTTCTGTAGCATTGTTTATCATTTCCATGATGATTCTTTCCATGGCATTGCATATGAGTGTAGTTATACGTAGTTAGCCAGGCCCATAGAAGCCCCCCCCCCTTTGTGAAGAGGGATGACTGTTACAGTTCTCCATTCACTGGCACAATATCCGTCTACAAGCATTGGAATGTGATTGTAGTGAGCCTGATAGATCATGTTTCATGCTACTTAGGAGGTATCTTGGGATATTATTGCGACTCATCAATATAGTGTTCTTGGTCTTGGACAGAGAGAGAGATAGAGTGAGAGCATCAAAAACATTTTCTCTAGTGATAGTTGGAGGTTATGATTGTGGGTATTTCCTAAGGGGTGATTGGGGGACAAAATTGGAACAAACATTTTCTGCCAGTAGATTGCTATATCCTCTGGCTCAGTGTAGGTGTCTTCCATTCACTATTTGGGACATTTTATTTTTGCCTTTGAGTTTGCAGACATAGCTGAAGAAGGTCTTGTGATTGTCCTTTACCGGGGAGGATATTTTACCTTACATTTGGCTTTGGTAGGCCTGATTAGTCCCCTGAGTTGCTTGTTTAGATTGATAAGGAGTTTGTACCTTGCTGGACATAACCCATGATATTTTTGGCCATAATTTTCTTTCTTTTGTTATACAACCTGCTGATGTTGTGATACCAGGATGGCTTACATCTTGACTTTGTTCTTTGCTTATTTTGGATAGGTGCTGATGTCTGTATGCTGCTGTTTATATGCTTGTACATGGTTTCTGTGAACAGTTCTGCATAGGCAGCAGTGTAGTCAGGGTATGAGGTGACATGGAACTGTGCTAAGGATCACTAAGTAGTAGGATGTTAGCCTTAGCATAACTTGTAAAAGTTTTAGGGTTAGCTGGATCCAGGGACCTCAGCTAACCATGA
Organism: Protopterus annectens; assembly: GCF_019279795.1. Lineage (NCBI taxonomy): Eukaryota > Metazoa > Chordata > Ceratodontiformes > Protopteridae > Protopterus > Protopterus annectens. The sequence goes on from NC_056751.1 coordinate 587,303,052, forward strand.
GTAATAATTTTGTCTTTTCAACAAGTTTTATTTGTTGCTGATGGAGATTCAAGTCTTTAGTTTCAGTGTTTGTGAAACCAATTTTTTCTGAAGGTTTAAGAGATCAAGGACAGTTGGTTTATTAATAACACAGAATGGTAGACATATACCTATCCATGTTAAATAGATTATCCATTGTTTTAAATGCTTATTTAGCCTCAATAAGCATAATTATTTTTATCTTTTAATGTGTTCTGTACTGGAGATTTTCTCCCCAGGCCTTATGCTCAGTCGGACATTCCCAGTCAACAAATGTCAAATAAATAAATAAAATCACCTCACAGAAATTAATATGAAACAAAATATAGGAACAGGATTGGTCTTGGGTCTGGTGATTTTGTTCAACTATTTTAGTATTGTATGCTGTTAAATTCAAAGAACAAAGATTGAGAAACAAACCAGCATTCTGGGAACAGACTGGCTGAAAATGTTCTATATTTAAGGAGTTTACTTACTATATAATTACTGAAATTTTTGAAAAATAATCACTCCTGCTCAATATGGGTTTGTCCCAGACAGAACAATTAAGCAGTAAGGTGTAGAACTAAAAGGCATGCCTTTTTTCTTTTTGTTGGGGGAGACTTAATGTTAGCTACACCTCTGTTGTCCTTAAAACTTTGGATTTATTTGACATTTGTTGACTGGCATAGCAGTTAGTATGCTTCTCAGTGTTGTGTTCTGCAGTTCAGTTCTCGGTTGGTAAACCTTCCAGGGAGAGCTTGAGTCTGCAAATCCTCCTTGTGCACAGAGCCAGATCAGGGTCGAATGGGGCCCAAGTCATGGTAATGGACCAGGCCTCCCCAACCATTCCGATGTCCCACTATTATCCTGCTGCTCCCCATTTGCCATAAACTCTGTCAAACCTGCCAGTGTGTATATTATTTTTGTCTTTACTTCTACAATGATCATAGATATTTGGATTTAATTAAAAACTTTATAGCACAAACTCTGATGACCATTTGCTAAACAAAACAGTTTCACATTGAAAACAGACTTAGCATGAGCAACAGTTAACTCCTTGGCCCTTGAAACTGCATTGAAACCCACGTTCATTGAAAACACATCTGGCCAGTGTAGGATTAAGTGTACCATGGCTCTGGGCTATTTTTCAAACCATGGGCCTAGGTCACCTAGTGCTGGATCCGGCTCTGCATGGCTATTTGCCAGGTGCACCAATTTCCTTGTACATCCTAAAGACATGCCATAGATGAATTGATCCTCCTCCCAGCTGTCTGTAGTGGTGTGTGTATCTGTGTGTATGTGCGTGTATGTGTATGCAAACACCCTGTGGTAACATTACTAATTATATAACTGCTACCTTTTCTAATAAAAATCAAAATCCACAGCTAATGCTCAACAACTATGAAGCAATAAGAAAGAGAGAAAATGTCACCAAAACTGTGCTATTCATGCAATAAACATTGACTCCCTCTTACCATATCTTTGGCATCTTCTCATATTTGTAGAAATTGCCACCATGTTATGCATAACTGGTTTCTCTAATGCAAGCATCCAGTAAATTGGGGTTCCCCAGTGATGAAATATATAGTAGGTGCTAGAGAGATTACACAATCCAAGTTCTGCAAACTGCAAGACAGCCAATTATCCTTGACCAATTACAGCCCCAAACCACTGTACTGTAGAGGAAGTAAGAATTCCATGAGAAGAACAAGTACATTTAGGACTCTGAAAAAGCATCTGTCGGCACTGAGCAGGTCTCAGAATTGTTTTTGTCCCTTTATTCCAGTATCTTTGAGTGATTAGTCCTGTTATGTTGGGTTTTTTTTGGAACTGACATTACTACTTTTTGAAAATTACATCACACAAATGTGTGATAATCTGTGAATCTGTTTCTGCAGTTGCAGGTTTTTATTTATCCAAAACGTGTTTTGTTTCCATAACCCAAGATAGTTACATGCAATTTTTGCATTATATTTCATTATTGTTTTGTTTAGCGGAAGTACTAGTAAGACTGAAAACTCGTAAAGCAAATTTAGGAGCAAAGTCTGTGGCTGCACATGTGTGTCTGTGTGTGTTGTTCTTTTAATCTCAGAAACCAGCATTTAGTGGTCCTGCCATGTTAGGACATGCCAGGCAAAGCAGAAGCACAATCTCTGTGGTTTCAGTCTATTTCTGGTTCCACTCCTGACTGCTCACTGTATACTTTTATTGTGAGTTTGTGAATTTGTAAATACCTAAGCTATCTTTGCTATAGCCAGATTCATAATATAAAGTGTACAGTGGACTGCCAGGATTAACCCATGCAGTCCCCGCTATGCATCGGATACAATTCTTCACCACTATGTAGCCTTGAGCACTGGAATGGCTGAGTACCCCAAAGAAGCCAGTGCATTTTACTGATGTTGCCTGTTGATCGCTCCCTCTCCTTTCCTGTAATCATCCAGGTTTCTAACACACAGGTGGAGTGTTCAGGGGAAAGTATACATCACATTCACATTTGGAATGGGCTGAAGCAAAGCAATAATTTCACTTATAATTTTGACATCAAATATCTGTGGAATTTCATTTGACAGTATATGCAATGCATACCATGTATATGCTGCTTTTATCTTAGTAAATTGTAAAGATGTCCTTTTCAAGTCACCACATGCCCCTCTAAACACTGCCCAACCCCAGCCTCGGGCATCTTCTGTCACCTCTTTGTGTGGCAGAATTTTAAAATAGAGTTCATCAAAGGCTACACATTTTACACTGCCTCTTTGATATATTTTTTTTTTTTGCATCATTTTTGTCACTCTGTTTTTTAAATGCATGTTACTGACTAGTACCCCATATTTCTGCTCGAAGCAGGGAGAGTTATGTGTTCTTTGGTATTCAGATTTTATGCTAATTAGATACCCACATTTTTGGCTGAAGGTGCCTATTTTTAAGAGCCTTTGTTCCTATTTTCAATGTCTGCAGGTTGAGAGGCATGCCCCAGCTTCTGTTTTGCCAGCTTTAGTCTACCTCCTGCTTATATTCCTATCTTGTACTTCCACTTGGCTTCTAATTCCACCTCCCACTCACACATTGCCAAATCTGTTTAAGTGATATTTAGCAAGTGCAATACACAACTAATAATTTTTTTTTTTTTGCTTTCATGAAAAGAAGATGTAAGATGTGTGTCCTCTTTTTTTAAACTATTGTGGCAACTAGTATATTGGTCACACGGTGTGCTTTTTCTATGTATTAGACAACTTCAAAAGTCACATGAAAGAAAAATTGTTTGAAGGGGTAAATCGAACCTGAAAATAGGGACATACCTCCAAAAATAGGTACACCCTGTGCAGGGGTAAATCAGGCCTAAAGGACACTTGACAGTGTGAAGTGGGGTATGAGGTAAAATAAAATGTATGTAGGAATAATATGCTTTAGTTAAAGATGTCTGTATTACATAGTATAGCTTCTGTGTCCTATAAAATGGTGAGGTGATATTTACGTTATATTTTAAAGTACATGCTTTCTAGTAACTAATTTTATATTCCCTATTTTACTAGGCTGACTATTCTACAAGTGAATTTTTTGGACATGTAACCACAATTATGTTTTAGGCTGTTGTCTATGATAGTTAACATGGTAGAAGTCAAATGCCATTTGTCATTATTTATTGCCTACTCATTTAGATTTAGAGCTGATAGAAAGCCTATAGTCTCATGAGAGACAGCCGTAATCAAGTTTACATGTATCTCTTGACTGCCTTTTACAAAAGCTGTAACAGTGAGACAAGCATCTGGAAAAATAATGCATAGTCCAAGAGATCCTGAGGACACACTACAAATATCTCAAGGGATTTGTATTTTAGCTGGGAAGCCCACTCATTATCAAAGACTGATATCATTAGGTGGGATTATTGCATGAGAGTGAAAGGAAGGACAAATGAGTGCTCTCTCTTCATTGGAGAGTTCTATTTTTTTTTTTTTTGCACTTGTGGATGCCATTTATTTATGGAAAAAGATTTGATTTTATTAATTTAATTTGCTGTTTGTTAGACTAAAGGACATTTGTTATAATCTGTTCAAACACAATGACTGAAGAACATTTCACCTACTTATTTAAAACAAGAAAAGTGACTTGGATTTTCCAAAACTCATTTTTGTAATAAAATTACCATATTACATATTATTATGACATGTTATATTAACTAGGCCTGCTTAGGAAAGTCCTGTGACTTTGTTTCCCATAAATGCTTTTCATGGCTAGGAATGATTTAAATGCTTCTTAACTCTAAAACAAGTGTCTCTGTCCTTGAAAGATCAGCCATGTAAATTTAGGGCATGTTCATTCACTTAATCCCAACAAACATGATGATATAACTTCAGTTGTACATGTCTGTATGCTGAAAATGAGACTGTTGATGCAATAATTATTTCTGAGAGATGTTCTCCTCATTTCTGTTTGAAAGTAATTTCTAAGGGTGCTGCCAGTGTAAGTTCAATGACCAGCCAAACTGTTTATGGTACCATAATAGATGTTTTGGAGGAGAGTGAGTGCAATTCAAAAAATGTATTTGCATACCGCATCTCACTTCTCCACCCAGCAGATAGTAGAGTTGGTTGGAAAGTCCATCAGCTGTACACAGTGCTTACATATTTGATCATCAACCACTCGATTCTTAGAGTATCTGAATACTCTCATATCATAGCATTAACTATTTCGCAGAAAACACTACTCATTTACCAAACATAAAACCAGCACTGTGCCACCAGCTTATAACCTTTATTAAATTCTTGTGGTCACATTCTACTATTTCGTCCCAATGGATTTTTACTTCTCATGCGATATTAATAAAAAGAAGAGCTAGACGTAACCCTGTTTCATGCATCATTAATGCTATGCAGAATAGTTAACTCCACACCACTGACTGGTACCCACCAAAGCTTCCTCCTATCCCCACATCTCACTTTCCTGCTGGCTCCATTGTTACTAGTCTCACAGAACTGAAACATATCCTTACTCAATGCCAGTCAGGGAGACGTATGAATGAGTGGTGCATACTGCATCATGGAAGGAGTTGTTTCTAATAGTGTGCTTTCTTTCTGTAAGGTTTTCTCAGGTACTTAGCCTTCACTGAATCTGATACTTTTGATCAATAACAGAGATAAAATCTTTCCCATCCAACTTACTAGTAAATGTTTTTGAGTAGTCCAAACACTAGAATCATAATACTATGATGTTGAGTTTTAGAGCTCTGGTCAAAGTATGCATGGCCACACACACACACACACACACACACACACACACACACACACACACACACACACACACACACACACACACACACATACTTTATGTGTGTAGTGGCTACTTTTCAGCATAATTTTTCACATTACCATATATATATATTATATATATGGCAAATGTCACTAAAACCTTGCCGATTTTTTGCCATGAAAACACATTCATTCCCACTGTGTTTTACAGATAACAGTTGTATGTATTACTAAGGTGGAAATATTAAGAAAAAAAGAATTTGCTAAAAATCTTGGGTAAAAAGTATGAATGAAAGCCTTTGTCTCTGTAGCATCTGCTCTCTAATGATGTGCCCATTTATTATTTCAGCTATTGAGCACGACATGATATATTTTCCAGATATTCAAGATATTTTTTCTTTTGAATTGCAAAATCATTTTTAAGGGTGCATTTAAAGATATGCTTCTTTCACAGCAATAAGTGATAAAAAAAATGAACAAATTCAGTACAAATATAGAAATCACTGCAATTTCAACTTGTGTCATAGCATGTATGACAGGAAAACAGCAGAGGTACTTAAATGAGGGGATACCAAAAGGATATACTGCATTCTGCACAAATTATTTTTGGAAAACGCATTTAAATATTTAGCATTTGGTTCTCTGGTTTTGTTCCTGGCTGGAATGTTTGCTCTTCAGAATCTACATGTCCTACTTATGTCCACAGGAGTTTTTACCAGGTGCTTTGCTTTCCTTCCACATTTGGAAAACGCATAGGTAAATTGGCAGCCTTCAGACCTACCTATAAGTGAGCAATCAGTGTATGAGTGTGTATGCATCCATGAAGACCTTGGCATCCTGTCAGGCATTACTTCTCAGCAGGATGCCCGCTGATTTCCAAGGCAAAAGCATTAGCTCCCTTACAACCGTGAGTCAGATAAACTGCATATTGGAAAGTGAATGAATAAACAGAGCAACATTAAAGCTGTACAGAGGTAGGGCTCCTATATAAATCATCTCATAATGAACTAGGTGTTTGTTTGCAGCAGACTACCCTTAATATCACCTGAAAATTTAAGTTACTTAAATCTGAGGTGTTACTCATAGATCTCAACCTCTTATGAGGCTATTGTGGAAGAGAGACCATACCAATGTGTGACAAGCAAAAATGTACCATTCCCATTGTTCATGGCTGGCATGGTCTTTCCACCAAAGGGATTTTTATTTCAAACTATACATTAACCAGTAATGAAAACTGCCAATTATTGTGCTTTAGTTTTAACAAAATTGTCATTCTGCAAAAAGCTCTACAAAAGACTGTGTATTCGGCAATATTTCCATTTCCATTTGTGTTGTTAAATTGTTGCAATATTTCCATTTAAATGGCACTGTGCTACAGACTAACAGATGTCTGTATTACATGCACTTTGAAGCAGATCACTGACAGAAAAATGGTCACTGTCCAAAGGACTTAAGCTCAAGGAAAAAGTTCCTCATTTAATTCAGTGCCATTGATTTTGGTTAGAGGTAATAGCTGAAAAGACCCTCCTCATGGAAAATTATTCTCAAAATCCTTGCTACATGATTATGAAAATGTTATAATTTTTTGTCTTTATGATCTAGCAACATGTAGTTTCAGCATATCTATTTATTTATTTACTGCATGTGTTTACCGGGAAAGTCCACTGGGCCTAGGTGAGTCCATTTTCAGTGGAGGCCCGGAGAGAAAAGCTCCACATAAAAGTCAACATTACAGAAATACAAATATCAAAAATACAAATAACAAAAATGTAGCACTATTTACAGTTTTTTAGCAATTCCATTGCAGTTTTATGGTAGTCCATCGATGATATTAACATGCACTTTTGGTGATATAGATGCCATAGACATTACTGGTTGGGAGGCAGAAAAAACAGTAACATCATATACAATTATTTACATGCATTTAAATCTGTGTAGGCAGTGAAGTAATACATTCTTTATGAAAGCAGAATATCATTAAATTGCAATATATATATTTAGCACGACAGTAAGAAATGTATAAATATTTGATCAAGCCTTATAAGCAAAGAGTCGATTATCCGAATGTCGATTATCAGAAATGTCTATTATCAGAACCAGCCTTCCAAAGTTTTTGGGTAGGAAAAATCATAAAGTCTGAATATGTAAACACTCTTATGTATTTGCTTGAGTATTTTTTTGAGCTTGTAGCCTGCTCGTGTGTGAAAAATATTCTTTATTGTCCATTGAAATCACTGAATAGTTGAAAAGTGTATTCCTGTGTGCAGAAAAAAACAAGATTTTAGAAGTTTTTTTTTACCCGGTTCAATTATATGTTTGATTATCCGAAGTACCCCAGGTCACAATTAGTTTGGATAATTGACTCTCTACTGTAATACACACAGCACAGCCTGTTTAAAATTATATTAATAAAAACAGTACCACTATATTGTTTTAGATAAAAAGTAAGTTCTAAGCAGTGCATTTTAATACTTGTATTATATGTGTGATATTTTCATATATATGTGCTTCATATTTTTTGTGTATTGGAGCTCAAAACAAAATTAACAAGTTATTAAAAAATCATCCTGATTAGGTCTTCCATGGTGGTGTAGCGGTGGCGTTGTTGCCTCACAGCAAGAGGGTCTCCCGTTCGATTCTCGGCTTGGGTTGGGAGTGCCTTCTGTGCGGAGTCTGCATGTCCTCCCCGCGTTCGAGTGGGAGTTTGAAAGACATGCGTTGAATGGGTGTGACTTTGTTGAAGGTTGGGCGTTGGGCTGGCAACTCGACACCATAAAAACCAACTGCCAATCATTAGTGGACCGGAGTTTCGCTGTGGCGACCCCTAAACGGGAAAAGCCGAAAGACAGACAACAACAACATTAAAAATCATCCTGATTATGGAACTAGGCAAAAATAGTCTTGTGATACTGCAAACAAATATTTTCTTTTTTAATCTGCATTAAATATATTCTTCAGAGAGAGTAAACAAAGGGATAAGACTTAAAAAAAGTGAGGGAGACAAGATGTACTTCCTAACGAAGACGAGGATGTTCTGTATAATAAGGAACCAACCTGACGGAAAAATTAAATGTAAGCAAGCAGCCATCATGTAAATTCCCCCACCCCTCATATTCATATATATACCAGCAAAATGGTTGCAGTGCACCAACATGAAAATGGAAAAAATCTTCCAAGAGAAAGGAAATCACTGACTGGTGGCACACAGTAAGAAAATGTACCTGCACTGAACATACCAATGCAAAGAAAGACATTTACATAGCTATCCTACAATAATAATTTCAAAACACTGACACAAAATGAAGACTGAGGTGCTATATGTCATTTCCATTAGTCTGACCATATGCATTATAATTGCAAAATAAAGAGTAGCAAAGACTCTTTGTTAGGGGGATAGCTAGGCTGTAGCACATAGACTTATATTTGATTGAACTATTGCCTCAACAACAGCTACTCATGTACAGAATGGATCCATATTATTTTGTTAAATGGCTATTCAGCAAATACCCATTTATCGAACACCTATTTAGTAAAGCCCCTATTCACTGAACGATGAATTTTAACTAGGGCAAACCAGTGGTTAGCCACCATCTAGAATGTCCCCTTTTCCGCACTGTAGTGCAATATCAGAGTTGGTATACTTAGTTAGGGGGGTGTGGGGGGGTGTAGCCTCCCACCTTGGCAGGTTTTAAATTTTATTTATTTATTTATTTTTTTTGCGGTTGCTCAGTTGGCCAGCTGCTTGTTTGCCCTAGTTAAAATTCACTGTATGATGAAGAGTGGCTTCGCTAAATAGGTGTTCGATGAATGGCTATTCACTGAGTAGCCATTCAGTGAAATAACATAGACCCGTACAGTATCACAGACAGCATGTACGTGTTTTGTCCCTTTAGTTTTAACATTTTGACTACACCCTTGCACATTGTAATTACCTAAAAAAAATGTCTCCATAAGAACATCAGAAAACCTGTGCAAGTTGGACATGCAGTAAAACAAGATTAACATCATGTTTTCATTTGTGAGCTCTAATCTTGTTTATTAGAATCATTCTAGGATTAATTTGTACTTCTGGCTTATATTTGAAAATGTTGCTTTTATATTTGTTTTTGGATGTGATTTTGCTTACGCATTTTTGAAGTTAATTTTTGAAAACAAGACTATAATTTTGCACTCTTGAACATTTAATAAATAATGAAAACATACAGTGTGTGCAAAGAGCATACAGACATATGGGCCTTACCCTGATAAAGAGCTGTTACTGGAACCTCCAGAATTATAACTCATACTTCCACTTCTTCAGAGCAAACTGAAGTGAAAAATACATATATAAATGTTAGAACAGGTTTTAGAAGAGAAAATCCAAATCGTACATGATCATCATTACAACTGCTATATACTCATTCATATGTTAGCGTAGTTCTTACTCACAACACATCTAACCCCTCTCTCTTGGTGGTGATCATGCACATATACTAGTTTTTGCAAAAACCTCCTCAGCTCAGTGTGTGTGTGTGTGTGTGTGTGTGTGTGTGTGTGTGTGTGTGTGTGTGTGTGTGTGTGAACTGAGATGTGTATGCATGTCTGCAGGGCATGCATGAAGCTGGGTGAATGTGTGTGTGTGTGTGTGTGTGTGTGTGTGTGTGTGTGTGTGTGTGTGTGTGTGTGTGTGTGTGTGTGTGAACTGAGATATGTATGCATGTCTGCAGGGCATGCATGAAGCTGGGTGAATGTGTGTGTGTGTGTGTGTGTATGTGTGTGTGTGTGTGTGAACTGAGATGTGTTTGCATGTCTGCAGGGCATTGATGAAGCTGGGTGAATATGTGTGTGTGTGTGTGTGTGTGTGTGTGTGTGTGTGTGTGTGTGTGTGTGTGTGTGTGTATATACGAGCATGTGAACCATACCTCTCAAATGTCCAGATTTTCACAGAATGTCCAGATTTTTGCCTCATCTTTTGGTCTGTTCCTCATAAAATGTGTGGTTTTCTAGATTTTTTTGGCAAATCAGTGTGAACTGAATTCACTATATAATCATAAGCACTTGAGTTTCAGACTTCATATCCATAAGAAAATGCACAGTACACAAGACCTTTTATTCTAACAGCTTTCTAAGTTTATAAGAGCATTATTTAAAAGTTGTCCCCATTTTTGGAGGCTTTGTCCTCCATTATTTATTTATTTAACATTTATCAACCGGGAAAGTTCGACTTGGAACAAAGCCAATTTTCAGTGGAGGCCTGGGGAGAAATGCTCCAGGTGCATGTCTTTCTAATGTGGGAGGAAAATGGAGCACTTAGAGGATACCCACATGAATGCAGGGAGGACATGCAGACTCCACACAGAAGGCACCCCAGCCAAGAATTGAACTGGAGAACCTCTTGTTATGAGGCGACAATGCTCCCGCTGCACCACTGCGCCATCCTTTATTTTTGGCATTGTCCAGATTTTTTGTGCCAAGAGGTTGAGAGCTATAGTTTTAGCTGAGATTTGTATGCATGTCTACAGGGGTATAGATGAAGCTGGGTAAATGTGTGTGCATGCACTTACGTGTGTGTGTGTGTGTGTGTGTGGGGGGGAGGTAGGGTGGGGGGTGGGGGTATGTGTGTGGGTGTGGGTGTGTGTGGGTGTGAAGGGAGAATACTACCACCATCAGGTCTGACAGCACTTGTGTTTGTTAGTGTGTGATTCAGAGACATACTAATGTGCTGATAATGAGATATTTCTTATCATAGCCATAGCTATCTATGATTCACATTTTCCCACCATTATGAAGATTTTCCTAACTGCAGTTGACAATTACTACAAGAAGAAGCCTGTTGCTTTTCCTGAGGAAAAATATATGCATGCACACACACAGACACACACAGCTAAGTGTTGTAATGACATTGTTAAAATTTGAATATGCCTTCCACTACACTAGAGCCAATGGACTCCATCAACCTCAGCATCTGAAACCCCATTACCTACCACAATAATGGAGCAACATTTCTTGAGAGGTGGATGATATTGGGTTGGTTATGAGGAGAATAAATTGACAACTGTGATCTGCAAGAGGATAGAATACAGATTGCTGCAGACTCATTGGTGTCTCCTCCCCCCTCCCCAAGAGCCCTCCACTGATAAGCCTTAGTTTTAGTCTAACCACTGAGTTTTCCTTTTTAACTTCAGTTAGGACTCTCTTGATTCTTCTAATAGTTGCTTAGCTTTGGGTGGGTAGAAGATGACTCAAAACATTTCTGAAGCGCCATTGCATGTCACTGATGTCAGTTACCAGATCTAACCCTTCTCACAAGCATTTTCTAACTAAAAATAATAAATTGACTGACTTTGTAGTCCCACTTAGAGCAGACCCCATTGACCCAATTACGAAAGATTTTCTCACAGTGTTAAGTGACCACTTACACTAACAGCAGACTGAGAGTGGGTCTTTTGGAATTTGGCCTTTTTATAGATAGACCTTACACTGAAGTAAGGTCACTTACACTGAGAGCAAGTCTTTCAGAATCAGGACAGATGTACACTGAAAGCAACTCATTTGTAATCTGACCTTTTGAGTGGAAGTCCTTAGGAAGACTCTGTCTAGAACAAGCATATTTTCTGATGATCTTGTTTGCTAATAACATGACCAAAATTTGAAAAAAAAAATATTATTTTCCAACAGTTGAAATAAATCTGCACTGGAAGTTTACTGAAAGGAAAAAACCTTGCAGACAAATAGAAGCTGACCAGACTCAAGCTTTAAGAAAAAATAATGGAGGAGTAGGGGAGGGAGACTGATATACTGTTAGATCCCTTTAGTGGGCACTATAAAGTATATAAGTGTATTTTAATTATTTTGACAAAATAGGTCAATATTCTGTGCATAAGACACAGTAACAGTGCACAAAACATAACACTCAACTCAAGTTTTACTAGAGTGCTTTCTTCCAAAGCACTGTGCAAAATATATGAAATTTAAACAAGACTAGGGGCTCCACTTTGAAACTTTGGCTTTTTACTCATCTAAAATAATAAGCGTACAATTATACTTCATATAAAAAGGCACTATTTAATGGATACAGGCTACCATATGGTAAGTGATTGCACCTACAGAAGAAAAATTAGTATTAACTCTTTCACTCATGCAGTCATGGTTCTTAAGTTTAGCAACAAACCACCTATAAAACCCTATACTCTCTAAATGTGTATGTGTGTGTATGTTTGTGTGTGTGCGTGTGTGTGTGTGTGTGTGTGTGTGTGTGTGTGTGTGTGTGTGTGTGTGTGTGTAATTCAAATCATCACTATAGATGCATTCTACCTCCTAAATCATCAGTCTGTTTAGCATTTCAGACCCCCACAAATGTCAAGTTGAATCTGTGCAAGTCAGTCTTATGGGGAAGGTCAGACTTCCAAGGACAATAGTAAGACATCCTTCAAAAAACATCTGTAGTTTGGTGCTAGGCTGAGGGGAAGCTTTAAGTATAGCACTAGTCATACCAGATCTCTGCTACCTTGTCTTTGGACAAAAATTTAGCTTAGTGAGCAGACTGCTCAAGGCTTTTTTTAGAAACTAGTCTGCTGTATAACTTCATTGCAATGAGGGATAACAATTCTTTCCTATACATGGAGACAAATCTGACAACTTGCAGAAAATTTGCTGTAGGTAAGTGTGAATCTGATTGTAGACTATGGAGACATAACTATTAATGACCCAAGGATCACACATGAAAAAGAAGTATAAAACATTTTGAATTCATCATATTTGCATTTTGTAGTGAGTGGTGTTCTTCTGCACTGTAGTTTTGTTCCCTTACCTCCTGCTATTTCTCAAATTTCTGAACTGTCTATAGCAGAACACACCTATCAAAAAAGAGGTTAACAGTGCAGTTGAAAAGTTCAAACTGATATCTTCAGTTAACCCTCCTAGTATATATTTTTTTTACTCTGCAGCATATAGTTATTGAAAATATGTTACACAAGACAGACCACCAAGATACAAACCGGAGGAGCACCTGGGTCTAATTCCTACAGCCTGCTATTGTACACTGATGTGGATTAAGTTGCATCTTCCTCTGCTCTTGGGCAACATCTGACTAATTTGTCTCATCTTAACCGTACAACTGTGAAAAAAAAATACAAAACCATTCCAGGTATTTTAATTTGTACATTGATGTGCATTAATCACTTTCGCTTAGGAAGTGACAGGGCTGTCAGAAGCTGTTGAAGACTGGGGGGAGGTGGAGGGTGAGAGGGGCACTTAGTGATCTAAAAAGGGACATTTTTCTAAACTATTTACTACCACAACATAGGTACAAAATCAGCAGGCATGGCACACACACACACACACACACACACACACACACACACACACACACACACACACATAAAATCAGCAGGCATGGCAGACACACACACACACACACACACACACACAAAATCAGCAGGCATGGCAGACACAGACACAATCAGCAGTGGGCAGCAGGCATGACAGCAATGATACACAGAATATCAGCACTGGGCAACATATGGTAGCAATGATCAGGGCAACTCTCGAAAGTCTCTGGCAACAATGATCAGCGCAGAACAAATAAAAGAACAAAACTCTCCTACCGGCATGACACTGGCTCTGGCAGTACCAGCAGAACAGCAGGAGCATAACTCCTGAAACTCTCTTTACTGACAGCTAGTTTAGTTAGTTTAACTTCCGCGCATGAATCTACATTAGCATACAATGCATGGATCCCCCTTTAACTTCTGCATTCAAATCCACTTTAGAGTGAAAACTCCACTTCATTAATTTTTCCCGGCAGGTCTTGCAACCATACCTCTCAACCTGGAAACATCAAAAACCTGGACAAGGCCCCTGAAAAATAGGTACAAATCTGTATGCTGATTACTGTAAAATTTGCATACATCATTACGTAACCCCACCCACTCCAATGGAATTGTGGGATACCAACTTTCAAATGCAAACTGAAGAACAGACAACCAAAATATGGCACCAGAGTCCCACTGCAGCCATTCCAATGTCCCATTACCTGGCAATTTCACCCCATTTACCATAACACTAATGTGTGCATACTACTTTACTTCTACAATGATTATTTGGATTTTATTTTTACATTTTATAGCACAATGCACAAACACTAATAGATATCTGCTAGACAAAGCAATACTGTTTCACAATGAAAATAGACTTAGCATTAAAACTTCTCTGCCCTTGAAACTCACATTCATTGAAACAGCATTGAAACTCACATCACATCCAAAGAAAATGCATTTGGCCAGTGGTGGATAAAGACTACCGTTGGGCTGTTTTCAAATCATAGGCCCCTTGCACACAAAACAAGAAACATACATGTGTTATTTCATACACCTTCCTGACTTTATTAAATTATATTCCCTGTATAATACAGCACACTTGTTAGACTTAAGTCAGAGCACATTTTAAATTTACTGTATGAACATTTTTCCAGTAGGCAATGAAACAAAATGCATTAACCAATAATGACAAAACTGCCCAATTCAGAACATTTCCATAATAAAAGTCTACTTCTACACACTCACTACATATATATATATATATATATATATATATATATATGTATATATATATATATATATATATATATATATATACACATATATATATATATATATATATATATATATATATATATATATATATATAGAATGACAGTAGTGTAAGCCATAGGCATCTTGCACAGCTTCTTGCACTTATTTTCAATTTCAGTTTTTTTTTTTGGGGGGGGCGGGACAAAAGTCCAAAAACCAGGGATATATTTTAAACGTTGCTTGTATAATTTTGGAAAGTTGCTAGAATAAAAAGTTGTGTTACCACCATGAATTTCACTGCCAAGTCTTGAACCTAGGACCCTGTCCACTACAGTCAGAGCAACATCCACCATGCTAAATCAGCAGTTTCCTGAAAGACAGGAAGACTGAAACTTAAATGGCTATCATTTACTGAATTCAGTTCTCACTTCTCACCATAGCTCTCACTCTTAGCACAAAAAACCTGGACAAAGCCAATAACTGATGAATATAGAATTCTGTTCTCACTTCTCACCATAGGTCTCAACATCTTAGCACAAAAAACCTGGACAAAGCCAATAATGGGGGAATACAGCCCCAAAATACGGAGAATTTTCAAATACTGATCTTGTAAGCTTAGAAAATTGCTAGAATAAAAGTTTTGTGTTACCATTTATTTTCTGTAGAATATGATGTCTGAAATTCAAATACGATTTGCCACAAAAATCCTGAAAAAACACAGATTCAATCAGGAATAGAACAAAAATATGAGGTGTTAATTTGCAAGTGGTGGTGGCTAGGGACTTTAGGCTCTTTTTACCTGTACCCCTTTTTCACCAAGCATCTTATACAGCTTGAGAAAGTGCAGAGATTCAGACAACATAAGTATACCTGTTCTGAAAGATTGCTAGGGATATCTCTTTACTCCACTGTATACAGATAACTCAGTTGGACCTTTTTCTTTGTTTCCAAAGCAGTGACAAACTGACTGTTCTTTGAAAAGCTGTGCCTAGAACCAACATGTAGCAGTGTCAACATGTAAACAACAGGGCAAAAGAGAGAGAAATACATTGCAAATAGTCTACTGTGTCTTTGAAATGCTATCTTTGTGGCAGTGTCATGTAAAAACAAATACTTAAATAATAAATCTGAATGACTACATGAAGGATAGAAAATATCTATGTGAGGTAACAGCATTCAAGCTTCTTGAAGGCCATTAGTTTGCTAGTTTGACCCTGCTGATGGCACCATCTATAAATCTCAGTCTTTTTCTTTCTGTGCATATATATGTATATCTTTACTTCTTCTAAATTTGTGAATTCTCACCCTGGCTATGCCTGCAAATGGTCACCATTGATCAGTGCATTACCCTAGAAGACATAAATAAATAAATACATAATAATGTATGCACAAACACATGTAAATGCAGAACTTGCCCCCCCCCCCCACACACACACACTGTTCAACTTGTAGTTACCGTTCACAAGGAAATATCAATACCCATACCTCCGTTCTGTAAGTTCTGCAGCTCAGGCACAGAAAGCAGAAATACCTCTGTTCAGAAAGCAGAAATACCTCTACCCATACCTCCATTCTGTAAGTTCTGCAGCTCAGACACAGTAAGCAGAAATACCTCCAACCCAACAATACCTCTGTTCAGAAAAAGCTCAGGCGTAGAAATACCTCAGTTCCATCAGAAAGCAGAAATACCTCTACCCATACCTCCATTCTGTAAGTTCTGCAGCTCAGGCAGAGTAAGCAGAAATACCTCCAACCTAACAATACCTCTGTTCGGAAAAAGCTCAGGTGTAGAAATACCTCAGTTCCATCAGAAAGCAGAAATAAGCAGCCATCTCCATTCTGTTTCCACGCTCGCAGCCGTTTCATTCAAACAACCAGCCGGACAGCTGGAGCTGACATCACCGATGACATCAGCTCAAAAGCGCGAAAGAAAAGAAAATTTAAAAACAAAATCAGGAATGAAGGTATGGTTGGGAGGTATGCTTGCAACTATAAAAGTGAGGGGGCTCCCACTCCCCCTCGCTCTATGGTTCTGATGCCCATGGGCAGTGAATTTAGAATCCAACTATCATTTTCAGATATCTGTGCTCCAAGCAATGCTCAGGTCTGATGACATTTTTGTGTGATATTATAAGAACTAGCACTCTTTTAGAAAATTGAAAATGTTTGCTAGGAACAGAAATTGTAAAAAGTTTTATCTTATCTTAACATTTTGCATCATTTTAATATTCCAGAAGCACTGTAAGTAGTAATTATTAATTTTTATACTTGTTCTACCATCACCCTGATTGATGGGGGTGGCCAAACATGCATGCTTTTGTTTTTAGAAAAGTTTTCTTTATTTCAATACACACTCTGTATCCTCTAAAGATGTCAGTTTCTGGAAACCCTTCTCCATCTGTCTGCTCTCTCTATTCATTCAGGATGGCAGTACTCAAAATTATTTCTTTCTTTCAGAATATTTGGACAAACTGGCAGTCACTTTCTAAGGACGTTCTCTGGGTTTGAGTTATTTTGCCATAATTAAGAAGCCTTTCATTTTTAGCTGCAAACAATGCATTTTGTAAATGCTAAAATAGATGAAGCTGCATGCTATTTAGTCTGCCTGCCAGCAGTGTCAAGTTTTCTGACATTGCAGCCATAGCTTCTTTAATATCTGGATGCTTGTCAGCATTCTGTACAAACTGTAAAGATACTATGAATGTACTTTAGCCTCCATGCAGTTTTTTAGACAACTGCTAAAAATTGTACGACAAGATATGTAACTAATTTCTTATAGCTAGGCCTGTGTGTGTGTGTGTGTGGGTGTATATATATCTATATATCTATCTATATGTACACACACACACACACACACACACACACACACACACACACACATATATATGGCTCAGTCTGGTTAAATGGAAAAGAAAGAAAAGAGAAAGCACACGTTTCTAATATGTTTAATTTCACAATGCCTGTGGGTATACAATATTTTTTGTTGTTCCATTGTCTGTGCAGATATAGAGATTGTCTGGTTTGCCGACTAGAATATGCAACATATAATTGTCCATGTGAGAAGCAATCTGTGTGTAGATCTAAACCGCACAATTCTAAATATTGGCCCTGAGCTTTGTTGATGGTGACTGCAAACGCCAATCGAATTGGGAATTGCAATCTCTTAAATTGAAATGGCATATCCGTTGGAATCATAGGAATGCGAGGAATGAGGACATCTTCACCTTTGAAAGGTCCTTTCAATATTGCTGCTTCTATGACGTTGCTCATTAATTTTTTTACTGCAAGCCGCGTGCCGTTGCAAAGCTTTGGCTGGTTGATATTTCGCAACATGATAATTGGCATGCCGATTTTCAGTTGCAGTACGTGCGGTAGCATCTCTGGCAGATCGAGTGAATTAAAAAATTCTGTTGGATAATTAACTGCTTCATCTGCTTCCACAACAGTGTCGACGGACTTGCATGTGACTGCCTTGCTTTGAATGTTAGACTGAATAATATTGTTAAGTTCATAGACGTTGTTCTTGGCCGCAAGAATAGCTCATTCAGTCAGCCAATCGTGATTCTTATAATTGGTTTGAATATTGGGAAATACTTTTTCAACCAATTCTTCTTTTGACGTCACTAAATTGTAGAAGTTATGAGGCAATGAAATTCGTCCTGAGGTGAGATCAACCGGCACCTTTCCGTTCCCAGTTTCCAGCAATTGATGTGAGAATATCTCAGCTGATCAATCGTTTTGCAGCTGGACACGCATATTTGTAGTTAATTTTAACATCTTTATGTGTCGACACAAAGTAGAGTATTTCAGGCAAGCATTTATTTCATCTGCTGGTGTCGATCGAGGAGAAAGAAGCAGATCTGAAGCTGCAGAATACGATCGCCGTGCTCGCAACCGTGCATCCTCAAGTCTGGCTGCACATCGCTCTGCTTCTTCCTCTGCACGTATTTGAGCCATTCTTTGTCTGTTTCGCTTGTTCACCGATGCCCGTTCTTCCTTTGATTTGCAATTACTCGTCGCACTATTTCCGCTCTGCGAGTACGACGACCTAAGTTTGATTTTCTGTGAGGCATTATTTGGATGAACTAAAGCAGATCGATTGCACTGAAAAAGAAGTAAGAAAGTTATAACAAAAACATATAAAATTGCATATTTGTGCACAAATATATAGAATCCATAGTAGGTATATAAAAACACACGCGTATTCGAATGCAACATGCGACATCTATATAATAGTAGGTATCTAAAACACACGCATATTCGAATGCAACATTGCGTGAAAATTTCAAAGCAATCGGTGAAGAACTTTCGGAGATTTAAGATTTTGAACAAACAAACATTTACATTTTTATTTATATATATATATATATATATATATATATATATATATATATATATATATTTATGTATATTGAAGACAGCAAAGGATAGGAAAATAGAATGCAAAACAGAAGACGCATGGGATGAAACTGTGTACAGATAAGATAGTGGTAATCTCAGCAAAGAGGGGAATCAAAAGAAACTGAGAACTGAGGTAGAAGGGAAGACAGTGGAACAGGTTAACAGCTTCAAGTATCTGGGAGGGGTGGTTGAGGAGAAGGGAAGTCTAAATGAAGACGAAAAAAGCTAGAATCAGGGGGAGGCTGCAACCAACTGGCATAGAATCTCACATGTAGTGCATAATGCCAAAGAAGCTGAAAAGTACAAAACAGTGGTGCAACCAGTACTACTATATGATACATAAACCTTGGCAGTAAAGGCAGAGCAAATGAGATAGCTAGAGGTGATGGAAATGAAGTGCCTGAGATGGCTGCCAGGATACAGACTGGGACAGACAAAGAAATAATGATATAAGAGCAGAAGCCAAAGTAGCTGCAATTGCAGAATAGATCAAAGAGAACAGATTACAGTGGTGTGGGCACATGTGCAGAAAAGCAGAAGACATTCTGGTGAAAAAGATTTGGGACAGAGAGGAAAAAGGCAAGAGGAAACGAGGGTGTCCAGCAAAGAGGTGGATGGACAGTGTGAGAGAAGATCTGCAATAGTTAGGCATGAGTGCTGAAGAAGGCAGGAGTGTGGCAGTCTATAGGGAGAGATGGCAACAGTTAAGACATCCTGACCTCATGTTGAAAATGGGGAAAAAGGGGGTTGATGGTGTGTATGTGTATGTTGCATAAGGCAGTCTGTGCTACACTACATTAAAGTGATCATTTTAAAAATAATCTTTAACTTTATTCTAAGCATGTTAGCATGCCGTTGGCTTTTGTATCAAACATTGTAAGACATACTGAAGTACTTCTTCTAGGCTGAGCAAGGAAAAAGTGACAGTTAGTTTCTTGTCTGGTGCCAGGATATGTCAGATCACACATGCACTCAAGCATTAACAAGTAGCACTGGTATAACTCTGTCATAGTACGTGTGGTGTCAATGACTTGAGAAGTGCTTCTCTCAACTATATAAAGAGAGAGACATGCTGGAACTCTCACACTATGTGTACCAAGCAGGTATGAGCCTAACACTGTACAGCATTCTTCCTTCTCCAAGGATGATGGTACAATATGAGTAAAAAAATAAATGACTTCAATTATTAGCTAAGTTTTTGGTGTTATTTGAAGGGGTCCAGTATTTGTCAGCCTGTGAAGAAGTTGTCCTCTCCACAGTGCCCTTTTAGCAATGCCAGTCTAATACATCTACCCATATAATGAAGAAAACAAAGGAAAGAAATGAAGATGTTACTAATCAGTGATAGGAACCCAAATAAGAAACTCCACTCTCTACAAGCCCTTCTTATTCTGAAGGATGTTGACATCTTTGCAGTGACTGATACATTTAAAACAGAGCACTCCAGCTGTTTGGGGCCATATCACCTTCCACAGATTTAGACCAGCTACTGTACAGGAGGGAAGAAAAGGTGGAAATTTCACAACTTTCATCCAGAAGAAACAGACATCAAGGCTTGCACGCAAGCAATAACGCCCAACAGGGTGTGAGTTACTGTGTAAATAACACCCACCTAGGGTTGTTCTGAGGCTCAACGATACAGGTGGAGTGACTCTACACCCCTGGAAAGGCATTATTCACATAGTAACACACACCCTGGAGGGTATTATTGGGCATAGAGAATAGGCTGTCTGTAACATTGTTGTTTTACTTATTTTTTTATTACTATATTATTATTTTATATATGTTAGATGTAAAATAGTTCCTCTGCCTACTGTTTCATACTTGCTGTAATACATGTAAATAGTGTTGGAGAAAGTATTTTAGGGTGGTCATGGTGGTGCAGTGGTTAGCATTGTCCCCTCACAGCAAGAGGTTCTCTGGTTCGATCCTCGGCTAGGGTGCCTTCTGTGCGGAGTCTGCATGTCCTCCCTGTGGTCGCGTGGGTTTCCTCTGGGTGCTCCGGTTTCCTCCCACATTCCAAAGACATGCTGCAGGTGGATTGGACACGCTAAATTGGCCCTGTGTGTGTGTGTGTGTGTGTGTGTGTGTGTGTGTGTGTGTGTGTGTGTGTGTGTGTGTGTGTGTGTGTGTGTGTGCC